>NC_034010.1:15960794-16003844 GCF_000346465.2 Prunus persica
TGAGTTCCCTGGGGGACCCTTATTATTTCTCCCCGTTTCTGGCGCTGCACTACTCAAAAAGGTACTTCTGTGAATACATCGCCAAGCTCCTTCTGCAGGGATTAATTGTAAAACTTATCAACCTTACATTCACAGGCTGGTGATAAAGGGGAGGGGTGGTGGAGGTCTCTGTTGGTATTGAAGGGGAGGCGGAGGCAGAGCTGGTGGGCGCTGTTGGTTGTTTGCAGGTGTCACGGGTGTCCGAGGACCCTGCCCAAACTAATGGCCATACATTGCAGATGGCTCAACTTAACAAATGCTTCCAATACTAAAAGTTCCTTGCATGAAACCCAGTTTACATAGGCTTGATCTTCAGCTTAAGCTTCCACATAAAACCTTAAAATCAATATGAAGCATAAAAAGTGTGTAGTGAAAAGAAGATTAAAAGAACTTTCTCCGAGAAAAAAATACAACAATAAACTTCAACCAGTAACTATTGCAATGCCAGTGTATAATGCACTGAACTATGTGATACAAGTGTTTTCAACAGCATTAACCAGACATTTATCAAATTTCATTTTAGTAATTACAATAGAAACGCGAGAATACTAGCTTCTCAATTATGATTTGTTTCTCTTCTGTACCTCAAACCTCAATTACAATCATTTTTACCTCTCAACTAACAGAGAACTAAAAATTACAACACTCTTATTTTCCAAAACCTTTTTTTTTTTTTTTCCTTCCCTTTTTTTCCTTTTAAAAAATCAAATTTGTTTTTGGAGATAAATATTCAGGTTCCCCACAAAATATTTTTTGTTAAATCCTTTTTTTATACTTTCGAAAGATAAATAAATAAATAATTTCCTATGTGACTTGGTAAAAAACACTTTACACTCACATTCACCTATTATTCAGATTCATTATCATAAGAAATATGAAAAATGAATATTTAGCTTGAGCTTAAGTTTAGGTTCGTCTTATTGTTTTTGGGACAACTTAAGTTTCAACTCAGGCTCAAATTAAACAACATTTCGGTCTTGTAACTTATATTGGAGTTACATAAAGTTTAGGTTGGTAAAAATATATGAGTTTAATCTTAAGACAATTCTAAATGCGATTATAAGTATAACCATACTCTAGCCCTAACTAGAAGTCAAGTTGAGTATTGATCTAAGTTTGAGTAAAACTTGAGCCCTAATTCATAGTAGATTGGTTAAGAATAGTCGCGATTGGAATATTAAAATAAATCAAATTACTTTCAATTAATTGATATTTTCTTTTAATGTTAAAAGATATTTTATGTAGTTGAGCGGAGTTACCACAATGGTTGTGGCCTTCCTCCTTCTTCCTGCTTCGCATTTAGGGTTTCTTTCTTCCAAGTGTAACCCAAAAAAAAAAAAAAAAAGATATCTTAAGTACAAATCTTTCTTCTTTGGTGCCAAATGGAAAAAGAACACCTTCTTAATACTCTATATCACTACAATATCTAAAATTAATTTAGTTGTGGGTCATGATTTAGGGTGTTGGTGTTTGCATGGTTTGAAATTTTAAGTACATATTATTTCTATGAATTCACAGAGTGTGGGGGGTTTGTGCCCCTTTGCTTGGTCCCTCGCTTGAACTTTTCAGATTGCAGATGTGTGAGTTTTCTTAAGGTATCTAATTGCAATATATTGAATCTCATCTGTTGTTACTGTTTTTAAGTCAAATTTAAGTCAAATTCTGCACTCTGAGTTCGATTACATGTTTACACTCAAATATATGTCTATGTGTTTGAGTTGTGGATACATTGGATATCGATGCAGGTTTTAAAAGTATTCTTGTTGGAAAGTGAATAATAAGGGTTATGAATTCTAATTTGCTGAATGGTATATTATATGTAAGTGGAATTGATTTGAGAACGAATGTTGAAAGTTATGGGTGATCAAATTCAAACTAGTGAATTTTTAGGATGGAATACGTGATTATGGGAATTTCGGGAATGCTTATTATTATTACTATTATTATTAGTGCTTTAATATTATTTATAAAGGATTATGGTGACTTTGGGTATGATATGGATTTTGGTTTTGGTGCATTAGTTTATGTGTGGTTATCCGACTTTGAATTTCAATATCTTTGATAATTTTGGAATTGGTATGTATATATTGATGGGTTATGGTTTTGGGAATTTTAAATATGGTGTTTTGGATTTTATTATCTTGTCTTGTGGGATTTTCAGAAGTTGTATATTTTCTAAGTATATGAATAGTGTTTTGAATATTAATAAAATCGAATGGGCTTATTTAGTTTTGGTGTTTTTCTTAATTATAGTATAATATGGTTTGCAAAAAGAAAGTATGGGTGTTATTTTATTATATATATTTATGTTATATGGAAAAGATTTGTTTTGGAAATTGAATTTTGAGATTATTATCTTTATTATATATTAGTTTATGAAAGGGGATTTTGGATCTTGGCGATGACACGCCATCTCATGTAACCACCCACTACTACATTTTACACTTTGCGCGACGAAGAGAATTTCGTCACGCAAAATACATTGTAGTCGCACAAATTTCAGCACGACAGAAACTTGGTCGCACAGAATCCGTCGAGCAAAGATCGTGAAGAAAGATTTTGCGCAACCAAGTTTTTTCATTGGTCGCGCAAAGTCACTTGGTGCGACGAAAAAATATTGGTCACGCAAGTTTTGCACGTCGAAAAACATTGGTCGTGCAAAGTTTTGAGCGACGAAAAATGTTAGTCGCACAAAGGTTTGCGCGACGAAAAACATTGGTCGCACAAAGTTTTGCGCGATGGAACACATTGGTCGAGCAAAGTCTTAAAAAATTTTCAAAATATAAAAAAATTCCCGCGTCCCATTTTTTGTACCCGCCCAAATTTTTAAAGTTTTGCACGACGAATACTAACGTCGCGCAAATATTTGCGTGATGAAATATCTTTTGTGTTTTAAATTTTTTAATTAAAATATACTAATTTAATAGTTTGAGCGACAAAATATTTTGTCGCGCAAGGTTTTTGAGTTTTTGTTTTATTATTTCTTTAATATTAATTTAATTATATTAATTTTTTCTAAGTTTTATTTTTTAAATTTAATTTAATTGTATGATTTTTTTAATTACTTTAATTTAAACTGATATTAATTTAATTATATTAATTTTTTCAAATTTTTACTTTTTAAATTTAATTTAATTGTATGATTTTTTTTATTACTTTAATTTAAACTGATATTAATTTAATTTTTTCAAATTTTTACTTTTTAAATTTAATTTAATTGTATGATTTTTTTTAATTACTTTAATTTAAATTGACATATGAAAAATAGTGATCAAATTATCCAATAAATATATATATAATATTCAAAATGTACACATAAATTAACAAAGTACAATAATAAAATCCTAATACAAGCGTATTGTAGTGGTAGTGGCGGAGGATATGTTTTGATAGCTTCCTAATCCTCAACTTTAGCCGTCAAAGTCTCGATGACTCCCTACAAAAAGACAAATATGGTGAAATAACCCCAAAAAAAAAAAAAAGGCATAATCTCCCATAAAATTGTTATACCACAAATCTAACCCAAACTCTAATCCCTCCCCTTTACTCAACCCCAAACCCCACACAAACTCAAAACTAACTCCAAAAACACATATTAATGAAAAAACTTTAAAATTTGGAGAGAATATACCTTTTTGGCAAGATTGAGAGTGAGTGAGAATGAGAGGGAGAAGTGAGTGTGAGAGAATTAGAGAATATAGTGATAGAGATATGAGAGAGTGAGTGAGAGTGAGAGATAGTGAAAAGAGAGATGTCATATCCCGGGATCGGCTCCGCCGTAGCATGATATTGTCAGCTTTGGGCCCCCTCTCTGCCCACACGGTTTTGTTTCTGGGAGCTCACGAGCAACTTCCCAGTGGGTCACCCATCATGGGATTGCTCTATCCCCCAACTGGCTTAACTTCGGAGTTCCTACGACTCCGAAGCCAGTGAGCTCCCAAAAGGCCTTGTGCTAGATGGATGCAGGTGTGCACATAGAAGGCACATCGCCCCCTCTCCGTTGGTTGATGTGGGATCTTACAATCTACCCCCTTAAGGGCCTGACGTCCTCGTCGGCACACTCGCACCACACGGCAGAGTGGCTCTGATACCCCTTAAGGGCCCGACGTCCTCGCCGGCACACTTGCACCACACAATAGAGTGGCTCTTCCCCTTAAGGGCCCGACGTCCTCGTCGGCACACTCGCACCAAACGGCAGAGTGGCTCTGATACCCCTTAAGGGCCCAACGTCCTCGTCAGCACACTTGCACTACACGGTAGAGTGGCTCTTCCCCTTAAGGGCCCGACGTCCTCGCCGGCACACTTGCACCACACGACAGAGTGGCTCTGATACCAAATTGTCACATCCCGGGATCGGCTCTGCCGTAGCACGATATTGTCCCCTTTGGGCCCCCCTCTCTGTCCTCACGGTTTTGTTTCTGGGAGCTCACGAGCAACTTCCCAGTGGGTCACCCATCCTGGGATTGCTCTAGCCCCCAACTCGCTTAACTTCGGAGTTCCTACGACTCCGAAGCCAGTGAGCTCCCAGAAGGCCTCGTGCTAGATGGATGCGGGTGTGTACATATAAGGCACATCGCCCCCTCTCCGTTGGTTGATGTAGGATCTTACAATCCACCCCTATTAAGGGCCCGACATCCTCGTTCGCACACTCGCACCACACGGCAGAGTGGCTCTGATACCAAATTCTCATATCCCGGGAGCGGCTCCGCCGTAGCACGATATTGTCCTACATTGGTGTGTTGGCACGCTCCAGAGTTCCACTTGTGGACATGAAATGGGCTCAAATCCCCAAGGATATAAAGGAGCAGATTTGGGAAGCAGTTGACCTTGCTTTTGTGGTAGGTCAAGGGGGCAAGAGCTCTGTGTTAGCTTCTGCTGCCAAGAAATGGAAGGATTTCAAGTCTACACTAACGAGGCAATATATCCTTTCATACACCAATGACAGGGAGAGATTAAGCCAACCCCCTGAAACATATAAATTCATAGAGAAAGCACAATGGGATGCCTTTGTAGCTTCAAGGTTATCCAAAGATTTTGAGTCTGTGCATTCTCAACATGCACAGATTAGGGAGAAACTCGAGTACAATCATCGATTGTCTCGAAAAGGATATGCTGGTTTGGAGGATCAATTGGAGGAAACCATGCCTGGGGTAGAAATTGATCGATCTACCTTATGGAAGAGAGCTAGACAGGACAAACATGGTAACATCCCTGATCCAAAGGTGGCAAAGAAAGCAAAATTAATTGTAAGCATACTCACTCTGTTTTAAATTTTTATTAAACTGTGAATAATTCTTATTACGTCTTATGTTATATTTTGCGTCGTGTGAATGATATTACCACGTCGACATATTTTAAAAAACGTCGTTAAAGGTCTAAATCAGGAATCACAACTCTGTTTTCTGTAATTATAGCATAAGATGTCGGTGGTTCATTTTCGCGTCGTCTGTATTAAATTACTACGTCGAAATGTTTTAAACAACGTCGTTAAAGGTGTGAATATTGAATCATCCCTCTGTTATCTGTAAATAAAGCATAAGACGTCGGTGGTTTATTAATTTCGTCGTTTTAAAAAGCGAACCACGTCGGTATAACTACCGTTGTGATAAATTATAATAACGTCGATTTATATGTTATTGCGTCGTGTGAAATTATATAATACGTCGTTTGTATATAAATAACCGTCGTGTGTTTTTGTTCTTACTTTTTTATATATCTTTGTTTTAGGATGAATTGCAAAAACAAGTCTCGGAAGGCAAAGTCACTGTTTCTGGCAGCAATGATGTGCTGACCATGGCTTTGGGCCCCGAGCATCCAGGCAGAGTCAGAGGAGTAGGTGCTGGGATCTCACCAAGGCAATATTTCAATTTACCCAAACCACAGAGAGTGAGCTTTGACGACCGTTTGAAGGACAGTTTAAGAGTTCTCCTTCAAGAAGAGACTAAAAAGATGGAGGCTAAGGCAAGGGAAGAGGCTTTAAGGATGGAGGCTAGAACGAAACAATTGGTAGAGGCTGAGAGGGAGCATTTCCTGAGTCAGCTTTCCCAATTAATTCCCAATTTTGATCCAAGCATGCTTAAACCCAGAATTAGCCAAAGTCCCAAAAATCCAATGTCTGACAAAGCAAGCTGCTCTGGAGGTGATGTGAGATCCCAGCATTTTGAGGATGATACTGCCAAAAATAGGAAACATCAGGAAGAAAAGGTAACATATCTGAACTTTGAATTCTCTGTTTTTTTAAAAACCATTAGACGTCGTTATTATTAATAAAACCGTCGTTTGAAATACATACCACGACGATTTTAAACATAAACCGTCGTTTGTATTTCAATACCACGTCGTATTTAGTTTACTTATTTTACACGCCATTAAACGTCATTATTTTAAAACTTTGTGGTTTTTAGACGACGAAGTTAGTCATTCCCGACGTAATAGATGAAGGGAAGACAGAAGAAAAACATGAAGAAAAGGAGAAAGAAGATGACGACCAGGTATGTTCACATAACTTTGCCTTTTTTATTTGTTTTTCAAAATTCCAGACGTCGATATTTTTCTTTGAACCGTCGTTTGTTTACAACTTAGACGGCGGAATTTTTTTTAAGACGTAATAACTTATTCACCACGACGGTTTCTTCAGACGACGTTTAAATTGTTTTCAGACGACGTTTTATTCCTTAAACCGTCGTTTTTATTGAATTACCACGTCATTTTTTTTATTCCTTTAAACAGGTTATTAAAGTTGTTGATTATTCAAATATGAAGGCGCCATCTTCTTTAAACTCCCTTTGTCGTTATGTGGAAACGACACTCGTGCCTCAGGATAAGACCCTGCACTTTACAATTGATAAGGAGGTGTTTGGTCTAGAGCGCGATACCTTCCTCCTGCCTGAAGATATTACACAATTTGCAGGCATGGAAGAAATAAGAGCCACTGTCATTGCTGTATATATGAGGTTTGTCATTCTAAAATAATACGTCGTTGGTGTATTTATTGCGTCGTCTTAACCAACTAACCACGTCGTTAGTATATCATAACGTCGTTGTCTATTTCAGTACGTCGTGTGAAATTTTATAATACGTCGTTTTGTTATACATAACCGTCGTGTTTTTTTGTATATATGAGGTTTGTCATTCTAAAATAATACGTCGTTGGTTTATTTATTGCGTCGTCTTAACTAACTAACCACGTCGTTAGTATTTACCATCGTGATAAATATATTATAACGTCGTTGTCTATTTCAGTACGTCGTGTGAAATTTTATAATACGTCGTTTTGTTATACATAACCGTCGTGTGTTTTTTTGTGCTGACTTGTTTATATTATTTTATATATTTAGGCACTTGCACGATGTTTTGAAAAGAGCAAATATGTGCAATATGGTTGGCTTTATCGACCCTGCTACAGTTAGTGCCAGCTCTAGCACAATAGCTGACAGATCACGCTTACTAGCAGCTCGACTTCAGAAGACTGACGGTGAACAGATTTTCCTGATGCCTTACAATCCAGGGTTAGTCTCCTTAACAGGATTTTGTTTTTATGATTTTCAATAAATTACAGCGTATAAACTAACCACGTCGGTGTTTTATTTTATTGAGTCGTTTGAAACTACTAACCACGTCGGTAGTTATTTATCGTCGTGATAAATGTAAAATGTCGTCGACTGCTACTTTATTTCGTCGTGTGAAATATTATAATACATCGTTATTGTAAATAACCGTCGTTTTTATATTAATTTTGTGCAGCCGTCATTGGATCTTGCTGATTGTAAGAGCTAAGAGAGAAACCGTCTATTTTCTGGATCCTCTGCCAGGAAATCGTGTGGTCGATGAAGAGGCCAAAAACATTGTGAACAGTGCTATAAAAATGTATAATTCTCACATAGCCAGACCAGGCCGTAAGGCAGTCATTTGGAAAACTCTGTCAGGCACACCAAAGCAACCCAGCAATGTCGAATGCGGGTATTATGTGATGCGCTTCATGAGGGACATCATCATGGATCCTTCCTTGGGGTTTGAGAAGAAGGTAAGAAGAAATTACCTTCATACATTTTACGTCGTTTTTTGTATTATCAACGACGGCCATGTAAAATTACCGTCGTTGAATAGATATAGTACGTCGGTTATGAAAAATATCGTCGTCTGTGATTGAATTTCTTTTTATTTATAAACCCTAATAGTCATTGTTTATGCAGTATGCCAAGGGAAAACAGGAAGCGCCATACCCCTAAGAAGCAATTGATGAAGTCCGGAATGAATGGTCAGAGTTTGTTTGCCTTCACCTGGAATAGGGGAATTATTGAACACTTGATATTTATGTATAATGTACAAATTTTGTCTATAATACATAATGTAAAAATTTGTTGAGGTTTTCTTAAATTTAAAAAAAAAAACAAACATACAAATTGCGTAACCGACGTGTAATACTTTTCCAACGACGTAATAAAGTCAAAAGCCGTCGTTTTTTGTTGTTTCGTTTTAACCAAATCCGACGTAAAAGGATATTTAGACGACGTTCTTTGAACAATTGAGTCGTTTATGGTTTACAACGTCTTCAATTTCTTAAGGGTTCAGGGTAGTACTTTGTAACGACAGCGGTTAAGTCGTGGAATATATATTTTACGTCGGATAGTTAAATATCCGCCATGGTTTCTCATTTAAAGGACGTCATTTTAGCAACTTAGTCATCTATTACAATTTACAACGTCTAAAATTTATTAACACCGACGTGGTTTGTTGTTGTGATAAGAATATTTTATTATTTTTATATCAAAATATTCAAAATAAATCTAAAATAAATCAGAAAAATGCAAAGTCAACTCCTATGAAGTCATTGATATATTTTCTTCCCCCTAAACCTTGAAAAAATTCATTTTGAATAACAAAAATTTAAAATGACCATCCAAAACAAAATTATTTTGATGAGTCATAAAATCACTTCTAGTTTTATGGTTTAGGGTTTAGAGTCTAGGGTTTAGAGATTAGGGTTGTTATTTATTGGGTTTTATTTTTAAAGTATAATTTTTGGGTAGTATAGGGTATATATTAGGCTGTAAAACCATAAACCCTTTTATAAACTTAATTTTTAAAATTATATAATTTAGTTTTAAGGGTTTAGGGTATTAATTGTTAACGACGGTGGTTGAGTCGTGGAATACATATGTTACGTCGTGTAGTAAAATATCCGACATGGTTTCCACTTTAAACGACGTCATTTTAATATGTAAGTCGTCTATTATAATTTACAACGTTTTCAATTTCTTAACTTCGACGTGGTGTTTCAGTCGTCTTTATATCAAAATA
Source organism: Prunus persica (assembly GCF_000346465.2). Classification (NCBI taxonomy): domain Eukaryota; kingdom Viridiplantae; phylum Streptophyta; class Magnoliopsida; order Rosales; family Rosaceae; genus Prunus; species Prunus persica. The sequence goes on from NC_034010.1 coordinate 15,970,134, forward strand.
TTCAAAATAAATTTAAAATTAATCCGAAAAATGAACGTCAAAATAAACGGCGTTACGTTCAGTGTTTTCGTCGTGGAATATTACATTTACGTCGGTTCTTGTAGAACTTTCGCCATGGTTTTTCTTTCGACGTTTTAAAGAGTGCGCGCTCTAAAAATTTTCGCGCGCCATAAATTTTTTTATATTTGGCTCTTATTCTTATACTTCTAACCCTGAACCCTAAAATTTTCAGATTTCGCGCAACATAACATTCGCTCTCTCACTTCTGCTCTAATTAAAAGTTGCACTCTCCAGGCTCCGTCGAATCTGTGAGCTCGTCCAACCTGTAAGTACAAACCCTATCTTCCCCTTGTAAATTCATTGAATGATATTAGGTTGTTTTGTTAAAGGGTTTTAGGTATATGCTTTGTGATCTGTTAATAATGTGCTTATAGGTATGGGTTCATGGATTTTCTGTTTAATGGGTTCATGGATTTTCTGTTTAATGGGTTCATGGATTACATTATCTGTTATGTTGAATTGGGAATGGTTTTAATTTTGTCGGATCTTTTAATCACCCTATGTTATGTTGAATTGGGAATGGATTTATTGTTTTCATGCTTGGTTTCATGTATATGTTTGTTTCTTGCTTGTTTTGTTAAAGGATTTTAGGTATATGCTTTGCGATCTGTTAATAATGTGCTTATAGGTATGGGTTCATGGATTTTCTGTTTAATGGGTTCATGGATTTTATGTTTAATGGGTTCATGGATTACATTATCTGTTATGTTGAATTGGGAATGGTTTTAATTTTGTCGGATCTTTTAATCACCCTATGTTATGTTGAATTGGGAATGGATTTATTGTTTTCATGCTTGGTTTCATGTATATGTTGGTTTCTTGCTTGTTTTGTTAAAGGGTTTTAGGTATATGCTTTGCGATCTGTTAATAATGTGCTTATAGGTATGGGTTCATGGATTTTCTGTTTAATGGGTTCATGGATTTTATGTTTAATGGGTTCATGGATTTTATGTTTAATGGGTTCATGGATTACATTATCTGTTATGTTGAATTGGGAATGGTTTTAATTTTGTTGGATCTTTTAATCACCCTATGTTATGTTGAATTGGGAATGGATTTATTGTTTTCATGCTTGGTTTCATGTATATGTTGGTTTCTTGCTTGGTTTCATATATATGTTGTGTTCTTAATGGGTTTTGGGTTCTTGAAAATAAACTGAGACACGACGCCTTTTTAGGCATACGACGACGATTACACGACGGTTTATGAAAAAACCGTCGTTGTATTACTTATACACGACGGTTTTTTCATAACCGTTGTTTGTATTACTTATATTAGACGACGTCTGTTGAAAATCTGTCGTCTATATATGCCAAATACGTCTGTTTTTGTTTAAAACTCGTCGTCTCTGTTGTGTATTACTTGCTATTAGATCTTTGTATAATCTGCTATAGTGATGGTCATTGCCTGTATTTTCACTTTATTATAGATAATAGGTTATAGTGTCGGAGATGGATAAGTCATGGATGCACTCGGATAGAAGATCGAAGGCATATGAGTTTGGGGTGGAAGCATTTTTGAACTTTGCTGTAGAAAATCTTCTAACTACAACACATATCCGTTGTCCATGTGTTAAATATGTTAATTTGAAGTTGTTTGGGGTTGGAATTATAAGGGATCACTTATACTTTAATGGAATTGACCAAAGCTATAAGAATTGGACATTTCACGGAGAACCTTGGGAAGCAACTACTAATGCTAGTAGAAATGTTGAAGAAGATGATGGCCATAGTAGGTACAGTTTTGTGTCTGAAGAAATTGATATGGATGATAATGATTTTGGTGATTTTGGTTCCGATCCGTATGAGTTTGCCAATGTGATTGGGGATGGAGATCAACCAGTGTACCCTGGTTGTAGAAAGTACACGAAGTTATCGGCATTAGTGAAGTTGTATAATTTGAAGGCAAAACATGGGATGAGTGATGTCTGTTTTACAGAATTATTGATACTTCAAGGCGATTTGCTTCCAGAAGGAAATACAATACCAACCTCTATGTATGAGGCTAAAAAGACTTTGTGTGCATTGGGGCTGAGTTATGAGAAAATGCACGCATGCCCCAATGATTGCATCTTGTATAGGAAGGAGTATGAGGATTCAACTAATTGTCCTACTTGTGGTATCTCAAGGTGGAAGGAAGGCAAAGATTCAATCTTGAAAGAGGGTGTGCCAGCGAAGGTGGTGTGGTATTTTCCTCCAATTCCAAGGTTTAAAAGGATGTTTCAATCACATGAGACAGCTAAGAGTTTGACTTGGCATGCTGCTAGAAAATCAATTGACGGTCAGATGTCTCATCCGGCGGATTCCCCGTCTTGGAAACTTCTTGATGATAAATGGCCTGAGTTTGGTAATGAGCCGAGAAACTTGAGATTGGCTCTTTCATCTGATGGATTCAATCCCCACAGTTCTCTAAGTAGCAGATATAGTTGTTGGCCGGTTGTCTTAGTTACATATAATCTCCCTCCATGGCTGTGCATGAAACGAAAGTTCATGATGTTAACCTTATTGATTTCCGGTCCTAAACAACCCGGAAATGATATAGACGTCTACTTGGAGCCTTTGATTGATGATTTAAAATCTTTGTGGGATGGGATTAGAGGAGTGTATGATGCACATAATGAAGAATACTTTACACTCAGAGCTGCATTAATGTGGACAATTAATGATTTCCCCGCCTATGGAAACTTATCTGGTTGTGTTGTTAAAGGATATAAAGCTTGTCCAATATGCGGCGATGATACACCTAGTCACAGGTTGAAAAATGGCCACAAAATTTGTTACATTGGGCATAGAAAATGGTTACCAATCAATCATCCATATAGGAGGCAACGTGCAGCTTTTAATGGGAAACCTGAATATGGCATACCTCCCGAGCCATTAACTGGAGAAGAAGTACTGCATATGGTTGAAAATGGTGACAGAGTTTGTTGGAAGAAGAAATCAATATTCTTTGATCTCGAGTATTGGAAATACCTTCCTGTGAGGCATGCCCTAGATGTTATGCACATTGAGAAGAATGTTTGCGATAGTATTATTGGTACATTGCTGGAGATCCCTGGAAAAAATAAAGATGGGATTGCTGCTCGATTAGATTTATTGAACATGGGGGTCAAAACTGATTTGCAACTCGAGTATGGAGAAAGACGTACTCGTTTGCCTCCTGGGCCTTGGAATTTATCAAGAGCAGAGAAGAGAGAGGTTTGCAATTCTTTCTATGGTATGAAGGTCCCTGAAGGTTATTCTTCAAATATTAAAAATCTTGTATCTTTACAAGATTCAAGACTTCTTGGCCTTAAATCACATGATTGTCATACCTTAATGCAACAATTGCTCCCTGTGGCAATTCGTTCTGTTTTGGAGAAGCCTGCAAGGTATGCAATAACTCGTTTGTGCTTCTTCTTCAATGCTATATGTGCAAAGACTGTTGATGTTTCCAAGCTAGATAAGTTGGAAGAAGATGTAGTAGTTACTCTGTGTTTGCTTGAGAAGTACTTTCCCCCTTCATTCTTTGATATCATGGTTCATCTAGTAGTACATCTTGTCAGAGAAGTTCGTCTATGTGGGCCAGTATATTTTAGGTGGATGTATCCGTTTGAAAGATATATGAAAGTGCTGAAGGGGTATGTTCAGAATCGTACTCGTCCCGAAGGTTGCGTTGCTGAGCGGTATATAGCTGAAGAAGGGGTAGAGTTTTGTACTCAGCATTTATCTGATGTTAGTACAGTTGGAGTGCCTTCAAGCCAAAAGATGGGACTTTCAAAGCCATTATCAGGTTGCACAGTGAGCGTAGTTGATCAGGACCTGTTGAATCAAGCACATCTATATGTCTTGGAGAATACGGAGGAAGTCCTACCTTATATCGAGTACGTATGAGTTTTATTCTTTAACTTATTGATTTTAAATTATTTCTTATGTTTATCTTCTATATTTGGGACCGTAATGCTTGAATTTTTCGTGTCATGTAGGCAACATATGATCCACATCAAGACTGCTTATCCAAAATTTAGAAAGAGAACAAAGTGGCTGCAGGATAAGCACAATAGCACTTTCATTCAATGGCTACGCTTCAAGGTATATGTTGTTGAATAACATATTTCTCTTTTAATTTTCTTCTTATTTCTATGTTAGATTGAATTAAGATATATGATTAATTTGCAGGTTCAAAGTGAACTTGAGGAAGACAATCATGGCGTATCAGAAAATTTAAGGTGGCTAGCAGCTGGTCCAAACATGCCAGTGCCATTATATAGGAGCTATCTTATTAAAGGTATTAAATTCAATATCAAGGCACAAGATGATGTGCGGACAACTCAAAATAGTGGAGTTTATTTACTTGCACATACCATGCAAGTTGCTAGTGCCAAGGATAAAAACCCAATTCTCTCAAATATGGGTTTCTATGGTGTCATTCAAGAAATTTGGGACCTTGACTACCAAAAGTTTACAATCCCAGTCTTTAGGTGTGATTGGATAGATAGTTCTAGTCTTGTAGTCGACGAACTTGGATTTACCCTTGTAGATTTGAGTAAAATTGGACATAGGAATGACCAATTTGTTTTGGCTTCTCAAGTCAAACAAATATTTTTTGTTGACAACCCGATGCATCGTGGTTGGTCGGTAGTGTTATCAATGCCTAATAGAGAATATAATGATGTTATTGGTGATGAAGTCTTAGGTGATGTGATAATTGAGTGTGAGCCATTTACTAGAGGGATGCCAAATGTTGACACATTTGATGAACTGGTGGGTGAGTTAGGCGGTCAAAATATTCGAGATGGGTGTGAAGATATATGGATTGAATGATGCTTATGTAATTGGCAGTGTATGACATTAATTTTGTAATATATTGTAATGTGATTTCTTCACTTTCTACGTTCAAATAAAACACGACGTTATTGTGAACCAGTTATTCAGCATATTTACCGACGTCTTAAAGCAACGTAACAATGAAGAACCACGACGCTATTGTGAAGCAATTATTCAGGATATCACGTCGGGGAAGGATTAAGAACCGCCATGTAATTCAAAATAACACGACTCCAATCCCATAATACCGATGTCTAAAAAACGAAATATATAATCTGAACGTTAAAAAATACGACGTCATCATATATTTTCCACGTCGCAAGTTCTTTTATAAACGAAGAGGAACGAAATGAATTCCGACGGTAATTCATTATAACCGCCGTCTAATATCAATTAAACGACGTTATTTGTAATACGGCTCTCTCATCGCATTTCAACGTCAACTATATAAATACATACGTCGTAAATAATGACACTGACAACTATTTCCACATCATCTTTTTTAGAAAAATCGAAGTGGAAAATTTATTTCACGACGGTTGTTTGTAAATAAGAGACGTAGTATATTTCAATAACGTCGTCTTCTCATGTATTTAAAGACGTCATATTTTTTCTTGTCGTGAAAATTGTATTTGACGGCGTAGTGTTTTAGTTGTCGTCGTTGTATGTCTATCTTGCGGCCTTGTTCTTTTAATATGTGTCATATTTTTCCTTTTTAACGACGGTGATTTGTTTGAGTTGGTCGTCTATTCTCATCCTCGACTATTTTTTAGAACTTTAGCAGACTAAACACGTCTGTTTTTATTTGTTTTCGACGTTGTTTTATTTAACAACGTCTAATATTTATCGTCATTGTTTGTTTCTGAAAATAGGACGTATAAATTTTGTAATACGACTCTCATATATTTGTAACCGACGTTGTTTCGTTGTTCAACGTCTACTCTATAAATACATACGTCGTAAATAATGACACTGAGAACTATTTCCACGTCATCTTTTATAGAAAAATCGAAGTGGAAAATTTATTTTACGACGGTTATTTTTATATAGGCGACGTAGTAGGTATCAATAACGTCGTCTTCTAATGTATTTAAAGACGACATATTTTTTATTGTCGTGAAAATGATATTTAACGGCGTCTTATTTTAATTTCCGTCGTTGTATGTCTATCTTGCGGCCATGTTCTGTTAATATGTGTTATATTTTTCATCCTCGACTGCTTTTTTAGAGAGTTAGTCGTCTATTATCCGCTACCATGTTGCACTCACGATATACATGATGAATAGAACAACCCAGTGTTTGTTTATATAGTCTTGGCATCCCCACAACATAGCAGCAAGAGGGTGAAGGTCTTCCACATTTTTGTTAAGCATGTGTATCGCGATCGCTGAGTCAAATTCAAGCACAACTGCATTGCAACCTATATCCCAAGCAATTTTCAGTCCAAGATATAGAGGCTCCATAACTTAGCTTCCAAAAGACTTGTCCTACACCAAGATTAACAGCAAAGCCTCTCATCTACTGCCCAGAACTATCTCTTAGTACACCCCCAGCAGCAATGCGTCCATCATCACCTTTTCTGCACCCGTCGGTATTTATTTTAATTGCTCCTTCATTTGGATATTGCCAAGAGAGCGCAACGAGAGAGCGGGTGGGTTTTCTAGTTTTTTCAATATTGGCCTGTGTCCAATTTGCAGCAGCCATAAGAATGACGTGTCTGGGGTTGTTAGGAAACACAAACCCATGATAATAAAAAAAAAAAAAAAATTTGTTCCTCCATTTCCAAAGAAACCAACACATGAAAGCAAACATGGTTGACCACTCCATTCCATAAGCCAAAATTGTATAGTTGTGTAAATTTTTTGCAACCCAAGTATGAAGATCAACAGCCTGTAGTAAACTCATATTCATAGGCATAAGGGACTGATGCCAAACTGAAATTGCCACTGGGCAATTCGGTACAATATGAGCTGCATATTCTCTATTGGGGCACCACAAATATCACAATTGGCAGTCATGGTCGTCTTCCTTTTAACTCTTTAATCATTTGTTAAGAGTTTATCTTGGTGCAGCAACCAAAGGAAATATTTAATTTTTGGGGGAGCCTTAATGTTCCATATAAAAGCCCAGCTAACATCCACACTCGACGACTCCCGACAATTAGCCATATGTGCTGATTTAACACTAAAAAAGCCATTGGTAGTATGCTTCCAAATAGGAATATCTGGTTTACAACTTAATCCAGCAGGTACACAAGTAATATGACCTACCATCTCAAGTCGTAAATCTTCCTTTAGCTTTTCCAGGTCCCAAGTGAAATGAGACACAGTCATAAACTTTCAACTGTAATTTATCTTGAGGCACCCTCCCTAACCGACTTATCAATGGCCCATCACCAACCCAATTATCTGTCCAAAAGGAAGTGTGCAGCCCCTCTCACACTCTAATTTTTATCCCTTTTTTCAAAATATCTGCACCATGTTCAATAGCATGCCATGTAGGAGAAGGATGCGAGTGCTTTGCCCTTTCATTGCAAATAATATTAGAAACATTACCTTGTAGGTATTTCTGAATTAGAGTATTTGACCAGAGGCTCTCCTTGTATTGCAATAATCTCCATCCCACCTTGGCCAACATAGATTGGTTCATAAGATTAGTTTGCTTATGACCAAGACCGCCTTTCTTCTTGCTTTTACAAACTGTGTCCCACTTCCCAAGGTGGGCCTTTGAAACATCATCACTACTCCCCAATAAAAAATTCCTATTTATTTTATCCAACTCTTCACAGGTACTAGTAGGGAGCCGAACAGTTTGCATAGTGTACAAAGGAATGGAAGCAGTCACTGATTGAATTAAAGTTGCTCTGCCAGGCAATTTAAGCAACTTGCCTTTCCAAGCAGTAAGCTTTTGCTGCACTTTATCCACCACACTTCGATAAATAGCCTTAGTTAGTCTTGTATGAATTAATGGGACCCCCAGATATTTCCCAAGATTCGAAGTCAAATGAGATTTACAAATACTACTAATTTCTGCAACCAGACTATTTGAAACATTTATCAAGACATCTCTTCATCACTCTTGCCTGTCGCGTGCTAGCTTCAGTAAAAAGGAGTAAATCATTCACAAAACAAAGGTGGAAATCTGAGGACCAGTTTAGATGGGATAATTTCTCAAGACACAACACAAACAAATAAGGGGAGAGGGGGTCACCTTGTTTCCGTCCTCTTTCAGGAGCAAAGGAAGGAGTAGCTTCACCATTCAAATTTAATTGGAAGTGGACCGTGGTCACACATTGCATAATAATCTTGATTGTTGCCGCTGGGAGTTTGATTTCTCTAAGCACAAATTCCAGAAAACCCCAGTTGACTTGTCATAAGCCTTAGAATATGCTAAGCTAAGTTTTTCTAAGTTGGCCGTTGAACTAATATATGAAAAGTCTTTGAGGTGTAGGAACTTTTGTTCCACATCGGCAGAAGGAGCAAGAACAAGTAGTTTCTCATTTATAAAATAAAGTAGCTGATTCATTAATAACTTTCGGAGCCATGCGTCGAGCACAAAGCGAACTATTCTTTCGCCTTTTACTAAGCGAATACCATGTGCACGTCGCTTTAAACGGCATACGCCTATTTTTGAAAGGGCGCACCTCTGTGGGTGCCCTTATAATTATAGTTTCAATTAGGGTTAATTACAGTTTAGTACCCTGTAGTTACAACCTTAAGGCATGTTAGTCCTTGTCTTTTCAATTTTTACAATCGCATACCCCGAGCTTGTAAATTTGTTACAATCCGATTCCACCATTAGGGTTTTTGTCAGTGGTAACGTTATTCTGGCACTGATGGGGCCCACTTTTCCGCTAGTTTCAAAGTCCTTCCAAGGGCATTTTCGGACTTGGATTCCCGCCCTTACGCCCTCCAACCCTTGTCTTCAGATTAAGCCCACGTGTCATGAGCTGATTCGCTTGCAATTCAAAAATTTTTAAAATTTATATTTCAACTCGTCGTCCATATAGCTCCATAGGAACAAGAACCCTAAGTTCCCAAATTCTCTCACACCAAATATCTCCAAATCCTCAATTTTTCTTCGTCAAGTTAGGAAATCTAGAATGAGTGAGATGCGTCGATGCTTTTGTGGTGGGTTTGATTGACTGGAAACCTCTTGGACCAAAGATAATCCAGGGAGAAGATTCTAGACATGCTGCTGCAAGGTAATTTCAGTAATTTCTTTGTTATTTGGGTGTAAGGGTTTCAAATTGTAAGAATTTTTGAATTGAGAGATTATTTAAGTTATTTACCTCATGTTGAGCAGAAAAGGTGTGGGTATTTCGACTGGTTCGATCCTCAAATGTGTGCCCGGTCAAAGATGATAATTCTTGGATTGTTGAAGAGGATATATAAGGCTAATGATGAACTGAAGAGGTCGTGCAGGAGAGAGAAGCTACTTTGGTTTTTGATTGTTATTGGTGTCCTTGTTGTTGTGCTCTCAGCAAATGCAACTCAACATAACGGTTCAAGTGGATCGAAGACAGTACTGGAACTTGCTTGATGGTTTCAATTGCTTTTTGTGTACTGCAGGTTTTTGTAAGACTATGAATTGGTTGTAATGAAATGGGTTGTATGAAATTGGGTGTAATGAAATCGGTTGTATAAAACTGTCGGTTGTATGAAAGGGGAAATTGGAAATTCACCTTCCTTTTGCAAATTGGCATATCACATTCGTTTTGCAAATTTTCCAAAACGAGTGCATTGACCTTAGCCTGCCAACAAAATAATTGATGATAAAAAAGAAGAGAAAGAAAGACAGAATGTCTTGATCTTAGCTTGCTAACAAAATAATAAGAGTGCATTACACCAAAAGAAGAGTGCATTACATGAAGCATTTCATACCCAAAAGGTAAAAACAAAATACAATTATACCAAAGGCAGACAAGAACTGTAATGTAGTTTCTCTTTGGCCAAAATACATTACCAAATATAATTCAGACCAAAGCCAGCCAACAACCACATATGTCTGTCCATAGAAAACCCTAATTGATCCTATACACCTTCCAATACAATTTGTCCATACAAAACACCTAGGCCAAAACACTTTCCAATACAGTCTGTCCATACAAAATCCCTAGGCTAAAACACTTTCCAATACAATTTGTCCATACAAAACCAATTGATCCTACACCCCAGTTTGTGATTCTTGGACAAACGCATAATTGCTGCATTTGGTGTTGTTGTGTTTAGTCCTTTTCCTCGCTTTAGTTGGATTGTTTGAATCTGCTGTAGACGTTGCTACATTTTCTGCTTTCTTTTTGTCTCTCTTTTCTTGAAAAAACAAACAAAGACAGAATGCTATCACCTATTTCACAGAACCATCATTCCAACAAGCAAATACAATGTGTAAAGTGCAATTACCTTCAGTACGTCTCATTTGATTCTTCCTCTCCATCTCAGCATCATAATTGTCAGGTTTGGAAGCTGGGATAGAACTTATAACAGCAGATTTAGCCATCTTTTTCTTTCCAGGTTGGTTTCTTTCATTTGGTGGCTTATGTCTATGATATGTTACTGAATTATAACCCTTTTGGCCACATGTACCACATTTGAGAGAGTCTTGGTATCTTCCTGGCTTCTTCCCACCTATCTTGGTCTCTTTTTCACTAGCCTCTTTCCTCTTAACCTTGGGTGGTCTGCCTGGTTGTCTATTGTACATAGGAGGTAAGATTTCAGGGAAATCTGTTCTTTCCCATAGGTCATTCCATTCACAGGTTGTATAATGTTCTCATATGCCTTTAGGAATGTCTCCTTCATGTAACACTTGTCTATATAAGTGTCAGGCCCATTCCCTCTCTTATGGTTAATAGCTAACACTGCATGACAGGACCCGCCTCGAATTTCTGGAAACCCGAGATGAATCCTCTGGAAATTCCGACATCACCCCGAGGACCCAGTCACTAAAACTAAAGCCTCATTTCCCAAAAAGAATAAGGGCACGAGACTTTTTGCCGAAATTTTGGCAGAGTCTCCCCTGTAATTTGAACAATCCCTAAAATTTCAACCTGCATAAGACGCATTTAATATCCACAACTGGCAGCATGCACAAGATAATTTTATGCAATTCACATAATCGGCCTTCGGCCCTCACAAAAATCGAAGCAAAACCAAACAACCCCACAAAAGCCTTAAGCCAAATATTGCCTTGCAAAACCAAACAACCCACAAAGGCCTTAAGCCAAATATTGCCTTCAGCAAGGCAATTAATAAACTCAAATATGAATTATGAATACCAAACACAACTTACATCATCTACCTTTAATTCCAACATACGAGGTTTTAACCTCCTAACACAATCACATATATATCTGCGACTGCACCTAGTAACCTTAGGCTACCTACATACCCTCACTGAGGGATCAAGCCACACGTAGTTCTTTCCACTAAAACCCTTTACTGTAAATCACAACTCACCAACCACAATCTTTAATTTATCTCCCTAATACTCACATAATCTCCCCATCCACCGGAATATCCAAAGCCACGTATGGAGCCTGTCAACAAGCCGAAAAATCCTACGCCACGTGCGACCTAACCATCACATCACATAATCTCCCCATACACCGGAACTACCAATGTCACGTATGGGGTCTGTCAACATGCCGAAAAATTCTATGCCACGTGTAACCTCAACATAATATCACAATATCTCCCAATATGCTAAAACTACCAATGCCACGTATGGGCCTGTCCGCATGCCGAAAAATCCTACGCCACGTGGGACCTCAACATAATATCACATAATCTCCCCATATGCCGGAACTACCAACGCTACGTATGGAGTCTATCAACACGCTGGAAAATCCTACGCCACATGTGACCTCAACATAATATCACAATATCTCCCCATACGCCGGAACTACCAACGCCACGTATGAGGCCTGTCCGCAAGCCGGAAAATCTTACACCATATGAGACCTCAGCATAATATCACATAATCTCCCCATACTTCGGAACTACCAACGCCAAGTATGGGGTCTGTCAACATGCCGGAAAATCCTATGCCACGTGTGACCTCAACATAATATCACAATATCTCCCCATACGCCGAAACTACCAACGCCACATGGGACCTCATCATCACAGGATGGTACGTACGGTGTAATCAAACCTCTTTATAATATAAATATATATATATATATATAAATATCCAAAGTTGCATAAACCTTAACCCCAATATAGCATCCGATAATCCCCAAATTCAAGACAAGAAATTAATATCCTAATCCTACATAATCAACAAAACTCAACAACGCTCAAGACCTGTCACTAGGGTCATTATAATCCTCCTATGAAGGTAAAACTACCTCGGAAGACTCACGATCAATCAAGGATCAAACTACCCAAACTTGGTCAAACAGGCCCATGACCTTCATTTTGATCCAAAAGTTCCTATGGGTTCTACAAGGTTTAGGATACACGTCCTGCAAGTTTGGTCCGGATCGGAAGGCGCACGATCGGACGGTTACTAGGAACCTAGCCCTAGGGTTGGTATTTTTGGAGTATCCGGGACTCCGTTTTACGATCCGTCGAATCCCATACAATCCTAAGAATGTCTAGATTAACTTATTATAAATCTAAGACTATCCAACGGTTCAAACCTATCGAACCCGGATAACGCACAATATGCGATATCCGTTTGAAACTCAAACGGTATCCAAATTAAAATCCGAGCACACCTACGAGCTCAAGACGACAAGGGGATCGCATCGGGACACAATGCCTTTTTTCTACAGTGCCCACGAGCCACCACACGAGCCGGCAGTGTGTGGGTGTCCAAAGCGATTAGACATTGCCGAAAATTCTCAAAACCACAGCTCAAGGTTCCTACCTAGATATAACACCCTATTTGGAACCACTTTTGTTCTTGGGCCTACCCCAAAAACTAACCGGAAGTAGCCGAAATCGCGATCCCAAAACCAGCCGAAGTCCAATTCGAAAATCAAGCTACCTACACTAGGAAATGATCGAATCCTACCTAACAGGTAGCTAGAGCATGAAAATCAAGCTACCTCATTCACCAAAATCGGTGGCCGGAGGAGGGAGAACGAAGTCGGAGAAGTTAGAGCAAAAACCGACAGCTTCTTCTCCATTTTTCGATGAAATCACGACGGTTGGCGGCGGGGCCTGTCTGGGGTTGGAAGAGGACGGTGGCCCGATCATTTTCGTACTGGCCTCGTCGACATTGGTGGCCGGATGAGAGAACGGTAGACCAAAATGTGGTCGGCTGTGCTGCTGTTGAGCGAGAGAGGAGAGAGAGAGAGAGAGAGAGAGAGAGAGAGAGAGAGAGAGAGAGAGAAATATTTGATTTTTATCAAACCCTTTTTGCCAAAATTACGCTTATGCCACTGAGGGTATTTTGATCGTATCTCTCTCGTTACAACTTCCATTCTAGCCCACCATGTATCTACGGACTCATTTCGCCGTGCTCTATGCAACAGTATAGTCGAAATTCCCAAATTCCTTTCAGGTCAAAAAGTCAACTTGAAACCTAATAAAATATTCTATAGGCAAAATGGTATTTTCTCTGAATAAATTAGTATTTACTAATTTATTTTGGACCGGGTCGTTACATGACATGCTTACATGGGACACCAAATAAATCCCAATTCATGCATTAGCAGGTCCTGTCATCCAAATCAACTATAAACTACCCACCAGTTGCAGTATCTACTTAGAACTTGGGTCCTCCAGACATAATAGCAATGCAATCAGCAGCCTTTTTTTGCTGGTTTCAAGCTAGTTTTAAGAGCATTTTGCTGGTCTCTCTGGAGCTGGTTTCAAGCATTTGCAGTATCTACTTCACCATCTAATGTTCTCAACACTTCCATTGCCCTTCTAAACTTTGGAACTGTGGTTGCAAATGCAGCCCTCCACATTGCATCCTTCAATATTTTTCCCTTGAATACGAAACTGAAGTTTGTAGATAGGTGCCTTGCACAAAATCTGTGATCACAATTAGGCACGACTTCCTCAATAGGGTCCACCAAGCCTTTCTACTTATCACTTATGAATGTAAACCCATATTGGTTTGCCAACTCAATATCCTTCACCAGCAGCTGCAAAAACTATATCCATGAATCCTTGGTTTCCATTTCCACTTGAGCATAAGCAATAACCCATGTCATATTATTGGCATCTAGACAAACAGCTGACAGCAACTAGCCTCCATAAGGACTCTTCAAATGGCACCCATCTAGTCCTATTACAGGTCTGCATCTAGCCTTGAATCCCTCCTTACAGGCACCCAAGCAAATGTACATTATTTGGAACACAGGCCTCTGTAACAATGCATTGAAATCACATTTGATTTGCACTGTTGTTCCAGGATTTGTGTTCCTCAATTCTGTAGCGTAGTCCCAGAGTCTAGCATATTGTGTAGTAATGGTACCTTCTAGGATTTTCAAAGCTTTATTCTTTGCCCTCCTAGCCTTGGACAATGATATTCCATTGTTAATGTTCCTCTGCATTGTTGCCTTTAAGGACACCACTAGTAGAGTGGGGTTTGTCTTCACCTTCTCCACAAATGTTTGAGCCAACCATGAAGATCTTATCCCTTTGTTTTCCCATCCCCTACCACATGTGTGTTTGGGATCCAGTCTCTTCACTTGTAGTGTGTCTTCATGTTGCATCTTGGATACATAAATCTCAAAAGAATAGTTCTCAGCTGCACAAATTGCCCTAATCCTATACTTCTCAGCCTTCATCCAACATATTTCCCATCCTTCTTTTATTGAAATGGCCTTCAGAGCCTTTATGAAGCTAGAACTATCTGCAAACTACATGCCAACTTCAAACTCTACAGTTCCCATGTCACAAGAAGGATTAAACTCTGGGAATCTATGACTAGTGCTCTCCTCATCTTATTGTGGTCCTCCCCTAAGTTGCTGCTCATCATCACTTTTTGCAAACATGTCTTCATTATCCACAAAGTCTCCCACAATTGAAGGCTTTGGTACTAATTGCTCCACATTTGCTCCACCCCACTCACCATCTATGTCAACCTCATGTAAGAAGACTCCATCATCATCATCCTCATCAATACCGTATTCATTATCCACAAAGTCAGGGTCACTCTCATCATCAGTTTCTGAAGAATCGTTAGGATCATCAGCTTCTTGTTGAATTGAGAGGTTCCTCTTCCTAACAGATCTTCTTACTTCATTGATCTCAGTATCTACACACCCCTCATCAACAGCTGCCACCTTTTCTTTGCCTTGGTAGTAGCTGAATTCATTGGATGTAGCTTTATCCAACTTATCATGTAGAACAATTGCTTTATCAAACTCTGGTAGCTCTTGAAGGATAACACTTGGACTTCTCACATCATTAGTGTAATAACCCAAACCCAAATTAATATTTAATTAGTAATTTATTAAGAGGAAAGACCATTTTGCCCTTGGAATAATTTAGTAAAGAAAATTTGACTTTTGATCGATAAGGAATTTGACAATTTCACATACACCGTTGCGTAGAGCATGACGAAACGAGTTCGTAGACACAAAGTGGACTCGAATCGGAGCTTTAACGAAGGAAATACGGTTAAAATACCCTGAAGGGCAAAACGGTAATTTGAAATAATCAGATTTTAAACCTCACTTCTCTCTCTTCTCTCTCAATTTTCTCTCTCTCTCTCTCTCTCTCTCTCCCGCGAGCGTGCGCCGCGACCACCGTCCCGTTCTTTTTCTTTAGCCACCGTCACCACCACAGGCCGCCGTCGGTCACAAGATCGGACCCAAACGAACGGTAACCACCTCCTCTTCCCTTTCCGATCGTTCTCAGCCTGTGGAACAGCTGGTGCTGGCTGGAAACTGCAGAAATCCGATCGATTTTGACAGAAACTTCAACCTGCTCGTTCTCCCTCAATTCTTCTCCAACTTTGACGAGTAAGGTATGGATTTCTACCTATTTTCCATGTTCTAGCTGATGGTTGGGTAGGATTGCATCGATTTTGACCGTAACTATCTCGGTTTTCGAATTGGAATTCGGCCAATTTTTGGCCACCGAGTTTGGCCTCTTCCGGTCAGTTTTTGGGGTAGGTCCAAGAATAAAAGTGGCTCCAAATATGTTGTTATACCTACGATAGGAGTTTGGAGCCGTGGTTGTGAGATTTTCCAGCGATGCGTAATCGCTTTGGACACCTAGTGCTGCCGGTGCGTTCGGCAACAAGTGGGCGAGGTTAGTGAAGTGACATTGTGTTTTGATGAGATACTTAGGTTGTCACGAGCTCGTAGGAATTTGCTGATCTCAATTTGGATACCGTTTGAGCCTCGAACGGATTTTCCATATTGTGCGATTTCCAGGTTCAATACTGTGGAGCCGTTGGATCGTAATCAATTTTAGATATGTTACTCTAGACAATTCCAGAATCGTGTAGGATTCGACGGATCGTGAACCGGAGTCCCGAATACTCCGAAATCGTTAACCGTAGGGCTAGGGTTTAGAAATTATGCGATTGTACGATCGTGATCAATCCGACCGTCCGATCGAGACCAAACCCTCGGGACATGTGTCCTAGATATCTAGAGGCTTCCGGATCATATTGTGAGGTCACGGACCCGTGGGGTCCCTGAGTCCCAAGATACTGCTAAACTATCCCAAGTGGAAGGAAAGCTTTTATGGGCATAGGAATAACTTTAATTTGACGCACGTACTTGTAGGAGCCGGGGGTCAGGGTTTTTAAATTAATACTATATGTATTAATAGAATATTTTGATCATTGAATCAGGCACCCGGGCACCAGTTGACCCACAGGAGGGATTTTCAAGAGGTCCAGCAAGCTCGGACTACCAGTGAGTGGACTCTTTGTTTTTATAAATGAATTTAAGCAGTTCAGTTTCAGTTACAATATTTGATCTTGAATAAATTTTATTCAAAGATTAGTGTTATAAGCTGTTTTATGCTTTTGAATATTTTATTTTGCATGCTGCAGAGTAGAATATCCTTTAAAGGATATAGGCAAAGAAATTTTAGTTAATTATCAGATAAATAGCAGCAGAATTTGAAAGGTTACCGAAACTTTATATTTTCTTAAACCACCTTGTACCCAGATATTAAATGTTGCCTTCAGATTATATTGGTTGCCTTCGGTTTAGTCAGCATGCTTGACAGTTGCCCCACGAGTTCTTTGGTACTCGAACTCATGTGGAGCAAGTAATGCGGATCAGGTGGACTACAGTTCCCTGAATCCTGCGAGTTGCGGCTCGGACTGACCTCGTGTCACTGAGACCTGCGATATGTGTCACCTAGGGTGATGCAAAGAATTGACGGATATAAGGAATTGACGAAAATAAAGGGTACACCTAGGTGGTAGTTTTAAACTATTTTCAATGCCTTAAGAAATTGATGTTGACCATGAGTATGCTTGGCTTATATACATGTATAATTATCTGAGTGCATTGATTTCAGTCATGAAGAGAATAATTAGTTTGTATAATTGTTTTTACAGTGGGGTTAGTATGTTCTTATGCTATTTTCTAAACTTTGTTTTTGGGTCCACTCACCCTTTTTATTGTTTTGTGCCCCAGGCAGTAGGCGTGCACAGGAATCCGCCACCGGGCCGTTTTCTACCTTCCGCGCTTTCCTTTCTGATGTAGGACTTTTGTTTTGTAAAAAGATTAACTCCTTTGTAAATTCTCAATAGTCGCTCTAATGTTTTGCCCTAGACTTAGAATGTAACTATTGGAATATATATATATATATATATGTATGCTGGCAGTTGGTTGTATATATATACTTGTTTGGCAGGTGAAAATGTTTTGGTATTGAGCCAGTTACAAGGGAAACTCTACCAGTTTTTCGGTAGAAGTCAACCTTGTTATTTTATCGTGCTTTGCATAGAAGGGCAATTAGGTCATTTGTGCCCGACATCCGCCAGGTGTCGGACACGCACAGGGTTCGGCTCGGATTCCAAAGCGGAATTTAGATCGGGTCCTGTCAATTAGCATAATGATATACTTGTGAAGAATAACGGCAATATGCATTAGAATCAGTCTGGCTATTCAGAACATCATCAAGGTTGTCTCCATGATCCATGTACATGTTAATCATCCTAACCTCAGGCACATTTTCATACATTTGAATAACTTCTGAGTCAAACTCCACCTATTTCAAATCACCCTCATCTTCAACCCTATACCAGTAATCAATCCTACCAATGTGCCCCAAATACACAGCCATGCAGTCTATTTTAGTTAAAGACATCTTGTCTTTATCCACATAATCAAAGTATGTAACAGTTCCATCCACATAGTACTTGTGTATCAGTCTTCCACCATGGTGCATTCGAATGCTAAATAAGCAATCATCGTCTGCATATATAGATGATCCAACATTAGGCTACTGTTACACATTGCATGGATTTATAGACATACATAGAAATCACCAACTAAACAATTACTGCACAGAAAAATCCAAGCAAACGCTTTTACAATGCACTTTACTATACCACCGGGTTTAAATTATTAAACATAGTAAAGTCACTCTCCACACCAAAAGCCAAACATCACATGGGTTACAATAGGACCACAGACCAACTTTCCATACATAAAGGACACTGACAACAACCAGAAAACCCCAAATATTCGAATTGGGAAACCCTTATCCCCACAACTGTGAACTCATAAGCCTAACCCAAAAAAAAACCCCATATTAAAACCCTGTTCCCCAAATATGCAAATTTTGAAACCATTTCCCCAAAAAATAGAACTCATAATCCTAAACCCCCAAATAAATCAATATTCAAACCCTAATCTCCAAATATTTGAACTTCGAAACCTTTATCTAGAAATAAAAAATTCAAATAAAACCTCTATCCCCACATACTGTAAACTGGGTCGTCCTCTCTAGGTGGTCGTGGATCCCAACTCATCATAGCCTTCTCTCAATCGGGTCTGCGTCGTTGTCTTCTTCTCCAGCGTATGACGGAAATCAAGTGGAAGATTTGCAAGTGTGTAAGATTTTTTGGTAATCTAGTGCTTAATTTGTTGACGCATTGGAGGGCGTGAGGGCGGGAGAAATGAAAAAATTCAAGTCCGAAAATGCCCTTGGAAGTCCGAAAATGCCCGTAAAAGTGGGTCCCATCAGTGCCAGATCAGCGAATAACGGTACCACTGACGGAAACCCTAACGGTGGAATTGGATTGTAACAAATTTCCAAACTTGGTGATAAGTCCATAAATATACTCATTTATGTACTCTTTTTACTTAGGTTAATATACTCATTTATGTACTCTTTTTACTTTGATTTTGTAAGAGAATTAAATATAAAAAGGGCTTATCACTTTACTTTTCTGATTTTCAGCTTTTCTGCGCTCTTAGAAGGTTTTTAAGGGAAAATCAACTTTTTGGAGGAATTTTAGCGCAAGGCCAATTGGATATGAAAGCTAACATCTTGACGTTCAATCTATGATTTCTCTAGAATTTTCTACCGAGCCAATTGATACAGTATTACAAGTAAATTTAGCCCACGTGCGGACAGGACAGTTTCATACATGTTACGTGAATGTGAAGAAACGGAAGCCTTCCCGAATTTTCCAAGTTACGTATTATATATCCTTGGAAATATAAGACATTTATCTTTCTAAAATATATTTTTAATGATTTTTCTACAAGGCCGAAGATCCCCAAATTGTGTGAACATTGGGCTGAGCTGTATTTCCCAGCAGAGTTAGGAATTGTGATTTTTTACTTTCCTATTTGGATTCCTTGTTTACCAAGACTTCTTGGACGAATTTTTCAGTCAATTTTAGGGTTTAGAACTCTGATATAAGTGATATAAAAGACGAGCCAAGGCCTGATACAAAGGATTCACGTCCCAAAGAGATCAACCGCGCAAGAGGAGAAAGATGCCAACGAGTTCTTTCTTTTCCTTCCTTCTTTTAATTTTCAGTTCTTATGTATTTATTTTTGAGTTCATCCAAGACCATGAGTAACAAATTTCTTGTTAGTTAGGGCCTAATCTTGAAGCCCTACACATGATTTCAATTTTATAAACAAGTTTAATGGATTTTTAGTTTCTACAAGCGTGATGATTTCGGTTTCTCTATGTTATGTGAATTCTAATATTTTGTTTCTTTGAGTAGCTAACTTAGAAGCATGTATTGGAATTAAATTGTTGTAGAACACAGGTCAATTACCATATTGAATGTGTTCTTGTTTGCAACGAATAATTGGGTTAAGAACTAGTTATGAGAAATCGATTCTTGAATTCCTAATAACAAATGCCATGTTTTAGGGTTCTTATGACACTCATATTGACAGGACTCGATCCAAATTCCACTTTGGAATTCGGGCCAGACCCTGTGCGTGTCTGACGCCTGGAAAATGTCGGGCACAAATGACCTATTTGCTCTTCTATACAAAACATGATAAAAATAACAAGGTTGACTTCTACCGAAAAACCGGCAGAGTTTCCCTTGTAACTGGCTCAATACCAAAATATTTACACCTGTCAAAACAAGTATATATATACAACCAACTGCCAGCATACGTATATAAACATTCCAACAGTTCAAGTGTCAATCTAGGGCAAAACATCAGAGCGACTACTACGAATTTACAAAGGAGTGAATCTTTGTACAAAATACAAATCCTACATCAGAAGAAAGGCGCGGAAGATGGGAAGTGGCCCAGTGATGGATTCCTGTGCACGTCTACTGCCTGGGGGTGCAAAACAACAAAAAAAGTGAGTGGACCCAAACACAAAGTTTAGAAAATACCATATGAACATATTAACCCCACTGTAAAAACAGTTATACCAACTAGCTTATTTTCTTTATTTCTGAAATCAATGCATGTATATAATTATATACATTTGAAAACAGTTTAAACTATCACCTAGGTGTACCCTTATTTCCGTCAATTCCTTATATCCGTCAATTCCTTGCATCACCATGGGTGACACATACTCGCAGGTCTTAGTGACACGAAGTCAGTCCGAGCCGCAACTTGGAGGATTCAGGGGACCGTAGTCCACCTTTATCCGCATTACTCGCTCCACACGAGTTCGAGTACCAAGGAACTCGTGGGGCAACTGTCAAGCATGCTGACTAAACCGAAGGCAACAAATATAATCCGAAGGCAACATTTAATATCTGGGTACAAGGTGGTTTAAGAAAATATAAAGTTTCTGAAGAAAATCTTATGAATAATTAACTTTATGAAACCTTTAAAATTCTGCTGCCATTTATCTGATAATTAACGAGAATATCTTTTTCTATATTCTTTAAAGGAGATTTCACTCGGCAGCATGCAACATAAAATATTTAATAGAATAAAACAGCTTATAACTGAAACTGAATTGCTTAAATTCATTTATTAAAACAAAGACTCCACTCACTGATAGTCTGAGCTTGCTGGATCTCTTGAAGGTCCCTCTTGCGGGTCAACTGGTGCCCGGGTGCCTGATTCAATGATCATAATATTCTATTAATACAATATAGTATTACAGTAAAACCCTACCCCCGGCTCCTAAAAGTACGTGCGTCAATTTAAAGTGATCCCTATGCCCATAATAGCTTTCCTCCCACGTAGGATAGTTTAGCGGTATCTTGGGACTCAAAAAACGCTACTGTCCAAAGTCAATCCGGAACCCCACGGGTCCATGACCTCACAATATGATCCGGATGCCACTAGAAGGTCCAATATATTTAGGACACATGTCCCGAGGGTATTGGTGTCAATCAGACGGTCGGATCGATCACAATCCTGAAATCGCATAATTTCTAAACCCTAGCCCTAGGGTTCACGATTTCGAAGTATCCAGGACTCCGATGCACAATCCGTAGAATCCTACACGTTTCTGACATTAGCTAGAATAACATATCTAAAATTAATTACGATCCAACGACTCAACAGTATTGAACCCGATAATCGCACAATATGGAAAATCCGTTCGAGGCTCAACCGGTATCCAAATTGAGATCCGTGAATTCCTACGCGCTCGTGACGACCTAAGGATCGCATCAGAACACAGTGTCACTACACCACCCTCGCCCACGCTCCGCCGCAAGCGTCGGCAGCGATGGGTGTCCAAAGCGATAACGCATCGCCGGAAAATCGCAAAACCAAGGCTCCAAACTCCTATCCCAGGTATAACACCATATTTGGAACCACTTTTGTTCTTGGACCAACCCCAAAAACTGACCGGAAGTGGCCGAACACAGAGGCCGAAAGTCGGCCGAATTCCAATTTGAAAACTGAGCTAGCTACGGTCCAATTCAATGCAAACATACCCAACCATTTGCTAGAGCATGGAAAATAGGTAGAAATCCGTACCTTACTCGACAAATTTGGAGGAGAATTGAAGGAGAACGAACGGTTGGAAGTTTTGACAAAACCAACTCGTTTTTAGACGGAATCCGGCGACTGGTAGCGGAGAGTGGTTGGGGCTTGAAGACGGAACCGAGGTGGTTCTGTTGACACCGACGGCAGGGGCAGAGGTGGTCGGTGGCGGAAGTTATGGTGCTTGGAAGGTGACGGGAGAGGAATGTCGACAAGAGAGAGAGAGAGAGAGAGAGAGAGAGAGAGAGAGAGATGAGGTTTTTATAAAAAAAATCTGATTTTCCAATTTACTGTTTTGCCCCTCGTGGTATTTTAATCGTATTTTCTTCGTTAAAACTCCGATTCGAGTCCACTTCGTGTCTATGAACTCGTGTCGTCGTGCTCTAAGCAACGGTATATGTGGAATTGTCAAATTCCTTTTCGGTCAAAAAGTCAACTTTTCGTTAATAAATTATTCCAAGGGAAAAATTGTCTTTCCGCATAATAAATTACTAATTAAATATGAATTTTAGGTTTGGGTCATTACACATATTCTCTTTGATCTTAATGGATTCTTGATTGTTAATTTGAGTAAATGCCATACTAGATTTCAATTAAGAATACATGTATTGATGTAAATGTCATACACTTTACATACACTTAAGAGAGAATCATACAACTCGAGTCAAATGCCATGATCTTGTTGTGAGTGTCGTCATCATATGCTTGCTAGAAATTGATTATCTATTATTGTTTATGGATTGATTGATTGTTTGGAGGTGGATAGTAAGTCCTAGCTATTGTTCTTGATTGATTTTAAACCAATTTCTCTTAAACTTTAATTTAAATTCTCTTTGTTTTCTTTTCCTTATTTTGTTTTATTCACAAAATCAAATCAAAACCCCCTTGGTGTTGGTGTGTGTTTGGAAGTCCTTTGTTTTGATTTTCATTGCATGACAATGATAAACATCTCTTTAGATCACAATCTCCGTGGGATCGACCCTTGCTTGCTTACTATACTATCATTTGATTTGTGCACTTCCAAGGTTTTAATATTGTTGTTAAAATTTACCAACACTCGGGGTATGTGATTGTAAAAATTGAAAAGACAAAGACTAACATGCCTTAAGATTGTAACTATAGGGTACTAAACTGTAATGAACCCTTTGAATTATTTGGTTTTAACTTCTTCTCTGTCGGGTCATTTGTTAATAAGTTAAACCCAATCCGTTGGTCCTAAAGTGCGCTCTGGAGCAAAATCTTGAATGTGCTTCCAAGCCCACCCTAGTTTGTAGCTGTGATTTCTGATTTCATACTAGGTAGACCACATTTATAGGCCACCTACCTACCTAGCATTTTCCATTTTTTTAGGCCACCTACCTAGCATTTTCCTTATTAATTATACATTATGACAACGGATACCGATATTTTCCAAAAATCTCCTTTCTTAGGAAACCAAAAAAATTGTGTTCAATCATTTTCAGAATTCATTTCCTTAGAGAACATTGGCTCCGTTCGGTAACGTTTTAAGGGGTTGTTTTCATTTTTAGAGAACAAAAATGAGGCAAAAACATGTTCGGTGGCCCTAAAACAAAAAACACTGAGAATGTTTTCATAAAATGAAAACAAGTTCTTGTGTACTTGTAGAAAACAAAAAAAAGTTATTTTCATTCTCATGGGAGATGTTTTCATAAAAATAACTCACATATTATTATTTCAAATTATACTACCAGACACGTTTTCATTGTTTTTGTTTTCGGAAGATGCTTTCTAATTAATCTACCAGACGTATTTTCATTTCCTAAAAATGCAAATTTGTTTTCTTGTTTTCATTCTCTGAAAAGAAAACATTCTCCGAAAACGTTACCAGACGGGCCCTATACTATTATTTTACAGGGGATGTTCCTACTTAATTTTGTCAATTTATATCCACTTGGGTTTAAAATTAAGGACTGATTTTATTTAAGACTAAGGATATATATGTTGACACTTATCTCATAGCTATATGCAGTCTTAAAATGAATATTTTATAATTCTTTTCTACACTCATAAGTGAAGCGTAAAAGGCTATAAAAAAAAGGGACAAAATTGACAAAAGAAGTAGCTCGGAGTTTTGAATGGGATATGAATTTGGGACCCTAAAATAGACTGCTTTGATGAATCTTCAATGGGTAAGATTTTGGTGGGGAACAGGTAAATATGACCAAAGGTTCTCAGGGATTAAGCAAAGAGAGCAGCAGGAACAGCAACAGACTAGCAAACTGTGATCCCACATCGACATGAGAAGCAAAAACTTATCGTAGTCTATTAACTATAAGTTAAAGCAGCTGCAGAAGTGTAAAATCCACGGAGCCATCCGTTGAGCACATAGCGAACTATTCTTTCGCCTTTTACTAAAGAATACCGTGTGCTCGTTGCGTTAAGTGGCATATGCCTATTTTTGAAGGGGTTGTACCTCCATGGGTGCCCCTAACAATTAAGTCATGAAATTATTATGATCAAAAGTCCTAAATATGATCTAATTAACAATAAAATTACGTGTTTATTATTAAAATACTTGTTTATCATTAGAATAAAAATATACAATGCAATTTCAGAAACAGATCTTTTATTGTACAGTAGGTACCCACTATCAAGCAACTTCCAACAAACATGCAAGGAAAATGTCCACACTTAACCAATAACATACAAAAACTCTTATATAATATATTTATATATATATATATATATATATATATAATTTTAATCACCGTAAGGGTGCCTTACCAATATCTTAGTTTTTTTAGATTTGCCATATTGGCAAATGATATCGTACATTCGTACCTGTGCAACATAGTCCAAAATTAAGCAGCTAATTGAGAAACATCAAACCTAACAAAGTTTAGAATTTCATCATCGATCCAACTGTACTTCTCCATGAATGGATTGACTAGGTTATTAGGAGGGTAGCTGTCTATGCAGTCTTTCCAAACATTTGCATCATCCAAGTCCTTCAGCACTTCCCACACAATATTGTTGCACTTAAAACCTGCTCCAAATCCACTCATCAGAATTTTGTTCCCCTTCTTGAGCCTCTTCTTGGCCTCCATGTATCCCAAAGCATACCAAAACCCAGCAGCTGATGTGTTCCCAAACCTGTGAAGTGCCATTCTAGATGGCTCAACATCATAATCACTTAGCCCCAAGCTCTTACCAATCCCATCTATGACTGCTCTTCCACCAGGGTGAATGCAAAAGTGCTCAATCCCGGTCTTAAGATTCAACCCAACTCCCTCATCTGCTTTTACCTTTTGGCTTTTGGCACTTTTAAGCTTAGATATCACCAGGTACCTAAGCATTTCTCTTAGTGGAAGCACTTTTGGTAATAGAACTTGGAGGTTCATTGTAAATCCCTGACTTGCTGCTTTTACAAGGTATTTGGTAAGTCGAAAACCTTTATATCCACTTTCATCTTCCACCTGCATACAACAGTTATATGCTTCATCACTTGAGCCAGTATGCATTCTCACCAAATGATTTAGTTTCAACTTGGCTTGGTGCTTTAGGTCTCTGTTGTTTGTGAACAGCATCGAACACCCTCCCGAGCGAAACAGACAGTTCGTGAGCATCATGGATTTTTCTTTGCCGCAGTACCAATGAGGAGATATGGATTCTGTGTTTACAACAATGGCGTTCACGTTCTTGTACGACTTGAATAGGTTTTGCACAACATCAATGGAAATGAGGGTGCACTGCAGCCCATTCCTGAGAGGTTGAAGGTCTTGATGTCCTCCCTCATTTTGTAGCGGTTTACTATACGGGATGTTAGAGAGGGTGCAGGGCTGAACATGGACACATTGACCACAAGAATGTCGATTTGTGATGGAGAAATTGCACTAAACTTAGCAAAGAGCTTGTCCAGTGTGTCGAAGACGATGTCATCCATTTCCAAAAGCTCATCTACTAGGGTTGCATCATCTTCTCGGCCTTCAATGATGTTTTTTGGGCAATAAGTTTCCTCACCGATGCCGGAATTGACAATTGTTTTCAAGAGAAACCTGAACTCCTCCAACCCTAGATTCTTGTTCCGTGTGACGATTTTGACACAAGAATCAGTGCTGAGCATCATGTCATTTGTGGGCATGTAGCATTCATAGGCCAGCAGATAGCAGGCCTGGTCTCTCCTACGCAGAACTATCTTATGGAGGCAGGAGAGACCATAGAAAAGAGCAAGCAAACACATCGCCATCAAGAGCTCCATGGCCCCTAGTTAGCTCTGTGTGTAGGGTTTTGTGATAGAAGGAGGGGGGTCAGAATTGTGGAGTGTCAAATGATGAGTTGCATGCAACTTGGAACAATTCTCATAATTTGTACTTTCCATACAACCTATTCTTTCCTTTAAATACAATTCCTAAGAAGTCTTAAGAAGCATTCTTGGGAATTGGTACTTATTATTTGAGTGATATATACCAGATATCTATAAAAAGCAGCTATTCATTAACAAGTATAGTTAGGCAGTAAGCACAAGTAGTCAAGCTCTAATAAAGGGTTTGGTAAGCCATGATCCTAATGATCGAACGCACGGTATAAATGGCCGCAGCTTCCCCACCCACCCAACTCAATTATTTATAAGAAATTCTTTTTTTGCAAAATAAAAAATTATTGATAAGATTGAGTGATATATATTTAGGTAGATAGGAGTTTATAATCCTAAATAATTAATGGGAGATGGAGTAAAATTCTCAATCTAATAATTTGACCCAATTTGAATTCGATACGTGTTGAATATGAATTTATAAATTCAATCTGATAATTTGAATATGATCTAAATTTGATCCATGTACAAGCATATAGTACGCATTTATTTATCTTCACTTTTTCGTTGTCTGGAATTTATGAAAAAATAACACTTTTGACATCATCTGTGCTTTCAGTGATTCAACTTTTTCACAATTGAATTTGACTTGAGTTAGCTTGTTTTCTAGGACGAGCTTGTGCTAAAGAGCTAAGCTTTAAGATTTTGCTTGACTTAACTCATGTTGAGAAACAAGTTAAGCTTGAGCTTAAACGGTCTTCATTCTTCAGGTCAATATATACAAAATTGAATGTAATTGATAACTGAAGATATAAAAGTTTAAACTTTATGAGCAAAGTAGGAGAAAGATGAACCAAACTCAAACTATTTCATAACAAAATACAAGTTGCTCATCACGAAATTTGTATGTTCAAGCTTGATATACCGATTTTGCAAGTCTAATCATACTGGATATGCCAAAAACCCCAGAGGCAGAGAAAGGCCTCGGGCAAGCAACAATACTAGTTCCACATCGACGAGAAGAGCAAGAACTAGCTGGTCTCCCTCATATAAATTGAAGCAGCTGCGGTCTTATCGAATCACGGAGCCATGCGTTGAGCACAGAGCGAACTATTCTTTCGCCTTTTACTAAAGAATACCGTGTGCTCGTCGCTTTAAATGGCATACGCCTATTTTTGAAGGGGTTGCACCTCTGTGGGTGCCCCTAACAATTCAATCATGAAATTTTTATGACCAGGAATGCTAAATATGTCTTGTATTTATGGAAAAAAAATCGAAATGCCCTGATGTTTAATTTATGTTAACCAAGCCCCACCTTTTATTACATGTTCTTTTGGTTTCTGAGATGCACTAATGTGTTGAAACACCAGCTCTGGGTTTATAATGAGATGTACTAAAACATTGATACTTAACCAATAAGATCTCAAATTAAAAGCTAATTGAGAAAAATCAAACCAAACAAAGTTTAGAATTTCATCATTGAGCCAACTATACTTCTCCATGAGTGGATTGACTAGGTTATTAGGAGGGTAGCTGTCTACGCAGTCTTTCCAAACATTGGCATCATCCAAGGCCTTGAGCACTTCCCACACAATATTGTTGCACTTAAATCCTGCCCCAAATCCACTCATCAGAATTCTGTTGCCCTTCTTGAGCCTCTTCAGAGAACATTATATTATTATTTTACAGGGGATGAGTCATCTACTTAATTTTGCCAATTAATATCCACTTGGGTTTAAAATCAAGGACTGATTTTATTTAAGAATAAGGATATAAATGTTGACACTTATCTTATAGCTATATGCAGTCTTAAAATGAATATTTTATAATTCTTTTCTACACTCACAAGTGAAGCGCAAAAGGCTATAAAAAAGAAGGGACAAAATTGACAAAAGAAGTAGAAAGCTCGGAATTTTGAATGGGATATGAATTTGGGACTCTAAAATAGACTGCTTTGATGAATCTTCAATGGGTAAGATTTTGTTGGGGAACAGGTAAATATGACCAAAGGTTCTCAGGGATTAAGCATAGAGAGCAACAGGAACAGCAACAGACTAGCAAACTGTGATCCCACATCAACAAGAGCAGCAAAAACTTATCGTAGTCTCTTAACTATAAATTAAAGCAGCTGTAGAAGTGTAAAATCCACGGAGCCATGCGTTGAGCACAGAGCGAACTATTCTTTCGCCTTTTACTAAAGAATACCGTGTGCTCGTCGCTTTAAGTGGTATACGCCTATTTTTAAGGGGGCTGCACCTCTGTGGGTGCCCCTAACAATTAAGTCATGAAATTTTTATGATCCATAATCCAAAATATTGTTATAGAAATAAAATAATCAGAGTATGAAAAATACCACTGAATATTGGGAGTAAAATTGTATTTGCTCTTCTGATGTTTACACTAATAGAATTTCCTCTCAAATAAAACTCACTCTCTTTTGTTTCCTCTTCCTTTCTTTCCTCTCTTCTCTTTTGGTATGTTTTGCTAAGCAAATGGGAAGCCTATTTATAGGCAAATTGGATGGCTTCCAACATCAGCATTAAGCTCCAACGTCATCATTAAGTTTTTGAATATTATTTCCTTCTTTTCGTTAAAAACCTTGCCAGTAAAACCCAGTGGAACAAAACTGATCGAAGGGAAAAAGAGTATATAATTATGTATAATATAAAATTCTGTGTATATTGACATGCGTGCGACATTGCCTTGTTAAAACCTTGCCAGAAAAAACCCAGTAGGATAAAAACCTAGACGAAGGAAAAAGAGTACATTGTGTGAAGATCTTTATTGATACTTGGCAAAATATCTTTTAAGCCATACTGTTGATCATCTTTCTGAATGTCATAGTTGACATTGCTTCTATAAGTCAATCTTGTAATATTGTTGGATGCTCCCCTTGAAGAATATCTTCCCCTGATATCTTCATGACTATCTTTTTAGAGGGAAGATCTTTCGGACTGAGTGAATGATGTAGCCATCAACAATTCATGTAGTTGAGTAAGCAAATATATTTCCAGTGAGCTATCTCTATGTAAATCATAGAAATTTCCAAAATCTACGAATCAAACAAAAACCTGAGCTATTTGTAAGTTCACTTGAAAAGAATATGTCTGTAACACCCCGACTCCAAATTTAACCCTTATTTAAATTATTTAATTATTTAAGGGCATTTTGGTCATATTCTTAACCGGAGAGAGTTTGGGGCAGTGACTAGTATTTTTGGATAGGTCGTACTGAGACGAGTTCATAGACATGTAGTGGGCTCGAATCGGAGTTGTAACGAGAGAGATATGGTCAAAAGAAACCCAGTGGCACAATCGTAATTATTTCAAAATGGGATTTTTATAAAAAATCAGATTTTTTTTTTCTCTCTCTCTCTCTCTCCCGCGTGGTCTCTCTCTCTCTCCTCTCTCTCGCGCGCGACGGCAGCCGGCCACGTTTTGGCCGGCTGTGCTCTCCTCCGGCCACCGATGACGACGGGACCGGTACCAAAATGACCGGGCCGTCGTCCTCTTCCAACCCCAGCCGGCTCCCGCCTCCAGCTGCCGTCACTACTACAAAAAGTGAAAAAGACGACCAGAAAACAACGACGGTCTAAGTGAAAACCGTCGTGGTTTATAAAAAGACGACGGTTCTAAAAACACCGTCGTGTAATACAACCTTAGACAACTAAAAAATGGAGTTTCAAATGGCTGTTCAAAAACAACGACGTACATAATTAAACAACCGACGTCTATTTGAAACAGATTTCCTCAGTGTAAAATCAATGCCAACAAAGAACGGCAGAAGTTATGAATCGACCGACGTAGAAAGTAAAGACGACGATTTCAATAAAAACTGCCGTTTTTACTCATAAAATAACACGACGAGGTTTTCGTATAAGACGCCGTATAATTACAAACAAATCCACGGCTTTAAAATACAAAATATCGCCGTATTAAATTAATTTACAACGACGGAAAATATAAATATATCGACGTCATTCTCGTATAGTTCTACTACGTTATCTTTAAATCGTACAATAAAATTTATCGTCGTATTTATTCATTTTATACGTCGTACCTTTAATTTTAACGGTCGTCTTAATAAGAATTTTTGTTAACAATTTTTTTCTTTGATTTTCTTATCCTACGTCGGTAGATCTACTTAATGACAAGAATTGAAATAACCACGACGGTTTATATAGAACACCGCCGACATAATCAGTTTTGTCTGAGATCCCAAGGGTTACGAAATCTTACCAGATGGAACTCTGTTCCACATCATAATCTTAACAGATGACACAGATTTGCAAATATTGCGTCGTGTTAGTTTACAAATTCTAGAACATTAATTTCCCTCATTTTAAATTTCCTCGGGAAAGAAAAATCTATTTATCACGCTTTGGAATTGAAAACTAAAACTGAAAGAATACGGGAAAAAAAACTCCATTTATAATTTAAAATTAAAATCCACGTCGGTTGTAGTACACTTAACGACGTTTAACAAAATAATCTACGTCGGTAATTATAAATCTACCGCCATCGTAACTTAATATAGACGACGAGAAAAGACGACGGTAGAACAGAAAACCGCCGTTGTTTCAGTTTCTTTAACATATCTTTCTGCAGGACTTGTGTAGTTCAAAGCATTGACAATGTCTTCATCATATCTCCCAGAAACTACTGATTCAATTGCTCATGCTTTAGAGGCCATCTGAAGCCATTTCTATTCTTTATCGCATTCTTGAAACCCATCTTCTTCTTCTGAAGCTCTACGGATAAAGGAAGAGGCTATCACAATAAATCCGACGGATCTTCTTAGGCAAGAAAATCAAGCAGAGGATCAGGCACATCTGATCTTCAGATTTCCCTGAGAAGCGAACTTTCCTTCGACAGCGAGTGGAGGCCAGGCTTGCATCTCTTTTGATGGAAAGCAAGGAGTATTCAGAAGCACTAAGTGTCCTATCAGGCTTGATCAAGGAAGTGAGAAGGCTAGTTGACAAGCTTCTTCTTGTGGACATATATTTGATGCGAGTAAGCTCAATTTCTCTTTGAGAAAACATCCAAATTATTATCTTTGAGACATGAGAGACTGAGAGAGGAAGAACTTGGAACCTTAAATGTAAACCGAAAATGAATGAAAGCGACAAATTTATAGAATAAATTTTTAAAACCAACGGCGGTCCTTACAAACAAACCGCCGTTTAAATTGTAAAATCAACGTCGGTATGATCGACGTATATTACAGAAATCCACGTCGGTAAATTAATAAAAACGACGTGTTAAATAATATACCATGACGCGAGTTATTACTTATGTACTTTAATTTTTGAGTTTACTACGACGGTACCTACAAACTACTGTCGTATTTATTTACCACGTCCGAAGTTAAATGTACCGTCGTATTTTGTAATTTATACGTCGTAGTTATATGTAACCGCCATATTATTTTTTTGAAATGGTTTTATATGTAAGCAACTTTTCGTCTACTTGACTTACACATTTGTTGTTTTTATATTCTTATTTTATTTAAATCTGTCATCCAAAAAAGAAACTTTACATATTGCAGAATATTAATTTCCTTCGTTTTAAATTTCCTCCGGAAAAAAAACTCTATTTATAACGCACTGTAATTGAAAAATAAACTGAAAGGTCACGGGAAAAAAAATTCTATTCATAATTTAAAAATTAAAATCCACGTCGGTTATATTAAACCTAACGACGTTAAATGAAATGATTCCACGTCGAATGAAAAATATTGCGTCGTTTTAGTTAAAAACGACGTAGTTAAATGTAACCGCCGTATTATTTTTTTGAAATGGTTTTATATGTAAGCAACTTTTCGACTTACACATGCACTGTTTCCAAACCCGATTAAAAATTTCAATCTCCCAGAGAAACCTTTTCGTCTTTTTTCCTTGTCAGAGCATTGTCAGAGTTTCTCATCGTCTTCCTCTCGTCTTCTTCGTCGTCTCTGAACTTAAACATCGATCATCTTCCTCTTGCTTTCATTGCACGCAAAAGGTAAGCTTTCATTTTCACTATTTTGGTTACTGTTTTGCATGCTCATACGTTTTTTGTTTGAAAAATCTTTTTACCTTTTTTCTGGCCAAAATCATTTTACTTCTTTCCAAGTTTGATAAAATATACAAACAAAGAGAGAAAGTTTCCAACTTTGAAGACAACTACATCAACTAAATAAGACGACGGTAGACCACGACGGTTCGTCAGTTGTTCTAGCGTCGTCTGAAAATTGACAAAGTTGTTTTTAAAATAATAGTCTTTTTTTATATGCTTGTTTAATTGCAGGTTTGATTTCGCTGAACAATGGTTTTTGTTTTTCCCTTATTTGATAAAATATAAAGAAAAAGAAACTAGGGTTGGTATCTAATATAGACGATAAAATATAAATAATAGTTTACCACGACGGTGTATTACTATTGACGTCGTGTGAACATATATACCACGACGTTATATAAATAATGGTTTTAAACATTTATTACGTCTGAGATTATTTCATTGCGTCGTCTAAAATCATATCATACGTCGTATTTTTTTAATACCGTCGTTTGTGTTCTTAATGTTTTCCTGAAATATTTTCACTTGCAGTTTTGTCTGTTAAAATGGTTTCTCAACAACAAACTAAGGATTCTGGCTCCAAGAAGCTTGGAATGGTAGCTCCTCAAGATAAGTCTTCGAAGGAGATGAAGTCTTCGAAGAAGATGAAGTTTGCTTCATCATCTGCTGAGACAGAACAAACCAGCCAGACAACAATCTCAGATGATTCAAAGACTGGTCGAGGTATGAGCACAATGCCTCGTGTTGTGAAGAGAAAGCTTCAGAAACTGAGGCCAATTGTTGAGTACAATAAAAGGGGGAAAGGTGTTGGCCAAGCACATATTGAGATGCAGTCGTATATTGGTGTGTTGGCACGCTCCAGGATCCCACTTGTGGACAAGAAATGGTCCCAAATCCCCAAGGATATAAAGGAGCAGATTTGGGAAGCAGTTGACATGGCTTTTGTCGTAGGCCAAGGGGGCAAGACCTCTGTTTTAGCTTCTGCTTCCAAGAAATGGAAGGATTTCAAGTCTACACTAACGAGGCATTATATCCTTCCATACACCAATGACAGGGAGAAATTAAGCCAACCCCCTGAAACATATAAATTCATAGAGAAAGCACAATGGGATGCCTTTGTAGCTTCAAGGCTATCCAAAGATTTTGAGTCTGTGCATTCTCAACATGCACAGATTAGGGAGAAACTCGAGTACA